>NC_079365.1:29130000-29160000 GCF_021018895.1 Seriola aureovittata | reverse complement strand
CAACACACCTTGGAATGAACTGCATGTGTGCTGCAGATGTGTGTGTGAGTGTGTGTGTGTGTGTGTGTGTGTGTGTGTGTAGGCAGCTGTCAAAATGATAATTGGATGTTTGTACGTACACCGATACCAGGTCATGTTTTTATATCTGTCTGAGTGACCAGCTATCAAAATAATGGCTGTGTGTGTGTGTGTGTGTGTGTGTGTGTGTGTGTGTGTGTGTGTGTGTGTGTGTGTGTGTGTGTGTGTGTGTGTGTGTCTGTGTGGTGTGTGTGTGTATGTGTGTTTGTGGGTGTGTGACACTGAGATAACACACAGTTTGGGTTCTATACTGTCACAACTATCACTTTGCGCCCTTTTAGGTGTGTGTACGTGTGTGTGTGTGTGTGTGTGTGTGTGTGTGTGTGTGTGTGTGTGTGTGTGTGTGTGTGTTTTAGAAATTTCCCATCCCACAGTTCCACATGAGGTCAGTGTGTTTTTGTTGGATTTTTTCCATGTGAGCGTCAAAAACCAACAGCAGGACGAACTCATGTCAGAGAAGTCGAATTTGCTCTAAACCAACACAGTCATGTCACAGGAACAATAAACCAGTCACACACACACACACACACACACACACACACACACACACACACACACACACACACACACAGTCATTCATATACATTTGACTTCAGGAAACATTGTCTAAATACACAACACTCTCGCGTCCATCCTGGAGTCAGACTGAGAGAAAAACCATTCTCAACCTGAAATGCTGCTTGGCGTTGGTTTAACTCGCCTTGAGCACCGGGCGGGTGGAGCTCTGACACACAGCACACAAGATTTCCCAACTGCTGGAAAGTATCCGCCAGGTGATATTCATCTAAACTGGTCTGATTCAAACTCCTGCAGCACGACAATATCCGACACACACCACATACATTTATATTTACACCACAGCTCAGCTGATGTCGAACCAAAGCTTTCACGCTATTCAACCACAGACTGTAAATAAAGATGGCCGCAGCCTCCGTGATGTCACCCACAGGTTTCTGAAGAGCGGTTTTGAAGCTCAGAGTGAGGTGCTCCACCACCGCCATCTTGGCTGTGTCTGACTCCGCCCCCTAACTCCCAAAAATGGGCAAAGAGGAGGAGCCGTGACTTCTGTGCAAGCATACGCTCACCCATCTGTCACTCAAAGAGGCCACGCCCTCAATTCTCCATAACTTTAATCCTTAATAAAATGTAAACAGTTTATTTCTGTTTTAAAGTCGGACATTTTAACATTGGAGTCTATGGGGATTGACTCACTGTTGGAGTTGGACTCTAGTGGTCGTTAGAGGAACTGCAGCTTTTAACACTTCCATGTTAAGCTTCATTTTTTTCCGCCCTGGGAGGTTTCCGCTTGCATTCAACTTATCTAGAGCGCCAGTAAAAAGCAGGAAATGCAGTGAACAAACTCCAGGGGGGACCTTTAACAGGGCTGTGTGTTTGGATGGAACTGAATATGAACAGTTACGGTGCAGAAAAAAAACAAAAAGTCACAGATCAGTGTGTGTGTGTGTGATTTTAAAATCCTCCGGCCTCTCCTATCTCGTCCCAGTGGAAGTTAAAATCAGCTGTTGCAGGGTTTTTAAGTCACTAATGTAATTTCAGGTAGGGCAAAAATTTACAGATGCTACCAAAATCTACAACAGCAGGAAATCGAATTAGTGCGTATTGTGAGAGAAGCAGATGTGCAGGTGGAAGTGCAGGTCCTGAGACACAGATTAGGAAAATAAAAGTTTGGACAAACTACATCTGTCAGGACATTTGCCTTATTTGATTTGGCAGCTTTACGACTCAACCGAGGGCAAAGAGTCTGTCAGCACCACAGTGAAGTTTCAGGGCTGTAGTTTCATCTGGATCAAAGGATGCTGGGAAATGTATTTCCATTATTTCAGGCCTGAGATCTACATTAAACCAGATGCAAGTGCACCTGCATGTTTCCCTGAGTGATCATGTTCATATTCGTGATTTTAATATGCGAGGTTGACACACAGAACAGAGAGAGAGAGAGAGAGAGAGAGAGTGTGTGTGTGTGTGTGTGTGTGTGTGTGTGTGTGTGTGTGTGTGTGTGTGAGAAAGCCAAAACCAGCATGTATCAACGTGTGTGTGAGACCAAGGCAGGGCCGATGAATGTTTGGCAGTGTGTGTTCTCCAGAAGCCAGAAGATAATAGAGAGCAGACTGTATACACACACACACACACACACACACACACACACACACACACACACACACACACACACACACACACACACACACACACACACACACACACAAACACAAACACTTTCAAACAGATCCCTCCATCTTTTTTCTTGCTCTCTGATTTGTCGGTTTACTTTTGGCCAATGAAGTGTGCAAACATACAGTACACACCTACACCTACACCTACACTTACACACACACACACACACACACACACACACACACACACACACACACACACACACACACCCCTGGTCAGGTTAAAGGCTAACAGAGTGTGTCTCCCTGCAGGATGAGGGTTGGTCTCTCTGGATTCCTGCTCAGGTCACACAGTGGGTCAGCAGTGACGCACACTCTCTCTTTCTGTGTGTGTGTGTGTGTGTGTGTGTGTGTGTGTGTGTGTGTGTGTTCACTGGCCCTGAAGCTCCTGTCTGAGTATCTGCCTTATAAAATATTAACAGTCTCTTTACTGTTGATCCTGCAGCTACAAACGCAGCAAGAGAACCTCGTCTGACTTCATTAACTGGAGTTCACGGCTTCACTTTACTGCCACGGAAAACCACTGTGCTGCTACTGTTAGACACACACACACACACCACACACACACACACGCACACCCGCACACGCACACGCACACACGCACACGCACACACACACTTGGATACAGAAGTTGAGATTTCCTCCAGAATGAGACACTAAGTATTTATGGAAAATGAGGGAAAAAAGAAGTCACCTGCTCTGGAGGTAAAACAAACACCGGTACAAAACTATAAATCAATACAATTGTCACATGATCTGTTGTTAATATAATACAACTATATTTGTTGGAGCTGCTTTGAGCACATAACTTCTCTGCTGCCACTCGGAGCGGCCAGGGGATGATGTTTTCCAGAATTTCATATTGGAAAAAAACTCTTCAGCTGGAGTCAGTTACAGAATCCGCTGAATGACCTGAGGCTGGAAATACAGTTGTTAAAGCAAAGGTCTGCTCCTGCGACAAGGTTGAACTAAAAGGTAATTTTTACTCAGAGTTCTCAACCAAAACTCACTGTTTTCATCAGCAACATGTGCATCATTTTTAAAGTTCATATCCAGAACATTTTTTCCAACACAAAAAGCGAAAAACTGGTTCTGAAGCTCATCTCCTCTTACTTCCTGGATCAGGCTTTTAGCCCCTCCCACCACCTGCTGGCTCCAGGTGGACAGGTGAAAGAGCAGAGAGTAGGGAAATGGTCAGAGGAGGAAACATCAGAGAGACTCAGCCACATGTTTGAGCCTCAGTCAGACCCAGACTCAGAGGAGGAGTCTGAGACCAGAACCAGAGACTAGCAGACGGGTCAGAACTGTTAGCGTGGTTAGCATCTTTTATTTGTTTACATTGTTTGTTAGCTTGTATCTGGCAGTGGCTGACACAGTGTTAGCCGTTGTGCTAATGCTAACTCTAGCTCTCTGTACTGACAAGGTTTCAGGTTTATTTAGCCCCGCCCCCTCGTCCCCACAAGCTGACAGGATTGGTTCCTGAGGTTTGTGACGTATGAAACCCTGAATCTGTGTTTATGAGACTGTGATTGGGTCACTGCAGCTCAAGGGGGAATTGTATTATATAAAAACATCATATGGTTAAAAACTTAACAGAAGTCATGAATAAACTTCCATTGATGAATTTATTCTTCTTAAATTGCAGTTATTTGCAGGATGATTCCCTTCATCTCACAGAAAGATCTATATTTCCTTGTGCTTTGCATCACATCATCTTCATATCTCTTAATTAAAAACACATTTTCTTCCCTCCATTGTGTCTGCAACATTCACGCCGTGTTTAAACTGTATCCGACTGCCATAATCCTGTCACGTCATCAGCTGCTACTCCCAAAGCCTCCGCCTTTAACTGTGACATAAAACCCGCTTCACTGATTCCATTCATCCGTCCATGTATTCATCCATTCAGTCGGTCAGAGGACTGCTCACTCGACAAACATCTCACTAACAGACCCACAATGAAACCAGCCTGCCCGAACTAATTGCTGCTGGGTAGGAAACTGTTGTTGGCTTTACTGGTGTTGACTGTTGCCAAGAGAGAAGCAAGCATTCGGAAAAAAAAAAAAAGTGCGTTAATGTGACTGGAAGTGGGCAAATGACTTCACTGGTGATTTTAAGTGTGTGTGAAGTGCTCTGCTCTTATTGTAAAGAGCCAAGTTTATTTTTATTTTAGACAGTGCTGTGTTTTGTGAAATGAGAAAATAAAGTGTTTATGATGCAGAATAAAAGTCAATTAGAAGCAATGGTCCAAATTTTCTTTGTCCCACTTTCACGCGAGAACATAATAGAAGTATTATAACGGGACAGTTTTACACAGTTTTTGAATGTTTGGACTTTGATATGTGTTTTTATTATTTTGGTTCTGTACTCTCGCACATTTGATTTACATTTGATGCTAATTGGAAATCAATATCATAATTATTTCAAGCCTGAATTATGATCAAAGCTCCATATTTTCTTCTTCTTCTGTGTTTTATTTTGAAGTGTTGATTAACCAAATCCTGTAAGGTTTGGATGGTGGGTCCAGGTGGGCGGGGCTTGGTGACTTATTTGTTGTGACATCACAAAGTTCCAGAAGTCCAGACGTGTCGTTTTAAGGCTCAGTTTCTGAATACAGGCTGTGTGCATTTCTCTGTGGACTGAGGCTTTGATACTTTCACAGTATTAATATAGAAGCTAGACCTGATCTATTATCAAACTAAACTACATAACTTTAAATCCTTACATTCATGATGAGAGTTTAAATTATTTTTGCTTCCTGTAATTGAGGCTGTTTTTAAACCTTCACAGGCCGCTCGTCAACACAGCATCACCTCTGTGTTGTCAATCTATTAATCTCACATTTTACTCCTTCCTGCTGCTCCACAGCTTCACTGTAGAAGAATGTGATGTGGAGATTAATCAAGATGAAAGGGAACACCATGTTCTCTGAACCTCTGGAAACTGGAGTGAAAAAGTAATTTTCCTTCATATTGGAAGACATCGCCACGGTTACAACATCCTACCGGATCACTCTGAACACTGTGTCAAGGAGACATTACTTCACTGATCTTTATGATACCGTCATAAAGTTCACTCCACATTATACGTCCGCTGAGAAAATGACTTTATCGCTGAAAACCTTAAACTGGACACAGACTTTCCTACGATCAGACATCACAACGGCAGGGAAATAATCCAACACTTCACTTTCATCAGTCCAGATTAGACTGGGAGGAGTTGTTTGTTGAAGTGTCACGAGTTGTGCTGTTAACTGATCGGCACTGAACCTATCAGGAAGGAGAGGAGGTAAAAATATAAAAGACACATGGTCGACGGATGGACCAGTTAAGGGCTTAGATTTTCCCCTTTAATCAGCCAAAATAAAAGCACATGAAGCCGAGCACAAACAGCTTGTAAAGATCCACAATCCACTGACCAAAATTGATCTTAAACGCTCCTCCAATCACTCTGAATGTGTTTACCCACGAGCTCAGAGGGAAGCTGTGACGAATGACATCCATGATTAATGCAGCTGTTTAAATGGAGCGTTTGAATGGTTGAAGTTATAGGCAATAAAAAAATACATTATCTGTTCAAAGAAAAATGTAACTAAATCTGGCGTTGGTCTGTTCGGTGGTTTAGTTTCAACCTCAGAAGAATTCACTTCTAAACTGAGCAGAGTCAACATTTGGTTTCTATTGACTGCGATTCTATTAATAAGGTCTGTTTTGTCTGTGGGGTAACACAGTGCAAAGCTTAAATTAAACTATTTGTGCAAGTTATCTTCTCACAGTTCATTTATAAAACCTCAGATTGTCAAACAATCTCCACATGCCCCTCTCGATGTGAAGTCAATCCCAACCACAGTGGACACTGTGTTTGAAGACGGTGCAGAAATACTGGAAAAAAATCATTTTAAAATCCTTTAAAAAAGTTTCATCTACTTCTTCTCCATCATTGAAACATGCAGCATCTATCCATACGTAAAGATTCTCTATTTCAAAAGTTTGACTTTTAAGTTTCTTAAGTTGCACATTGGCCCATCGTTATGCTAATGAGCTGTGACGCGGCAACCAATCAGAATGTAGATGTGCTCCGCTCTGCAGAACACGACGTGTAAACTTTTGTTCCCATCAAACATTTGTTTCCAGGCACATTGGAGGAGAAGGTGATAATTGCGTTGGCGGGTGTCCCCGTCCTTTACGACGGGACTTAAATAGCACAAAGATGCCGGATGGCGTGTGTTTGCTTTGCAGGCCCTTTAAATAAAGTTTACAAGACCAAACATTCAGAACAAACTTGCTAGCTGTGTATTTCATCCACGTCAGAGCGACTGCGGACTTCAACAGCGTCCTTGGCTGGACAGCCGGGGCGAATTCTTTCACTCTCACTGTTTTCAGTCTGAAAATACAGTCAAGCTCAAGTGTCCAACTGGAGGAACAATGAAAAACATATTTGTAAGCGGGAAGGGGCTTAAAATACTCAGATATTTGGTCGGTTTCCTACCTGAGTGGGAGAGCTGCAGCCGTGGCCCGGTCTGGCTCCAGGCTTTGGCATCCTGAGCGGTGATGGCGTCTGCAGGCTGCAGCCACAGCAGCGGGAGGAGACACAGCATCAGTGTCTGAGGAGACTCCACTCCTCTGGTCCTGACTCCTCCTGCCGTCATCTCTGATTGATCTTCACTGACGTGTGGAGAGAAAGAGGGGAAGAAGGACGAACCAGCCGGTCACATCACAGTGTGGCTGACTGGAGGGGAAAAAGAGAAACAAGGGAGACGGAGCTGGTGTTAGCATTTAGCTCATAGCACCACAAAGTACACTCTCACACAGCTGCTTCCATGGCGGAGTCAACAAACTTAATGCTTAGACATGATCCTTATCAGTTTTAGACATTGTGACCTGCTAATAATGATTATGACTCCTATTCATATTCTCTCCTCTGGGGATGATGGATTTTATATAAAATGTTTTCCACTACTTATAATATTTCACAATGATGTATCAAGTAGCCGATCTGTAAAAGGCCAGATCAGTTAAAACTCAGTAAAAGTCGATCAGTGTCTGAAATGCAGCAGTAGTCAGATGTCCCAGATTCCAGTGAATAAAGTCAACAGTAAAATATAAAGATGAGCTATTGCTGGAATTTCAGATGTTTGAAAGAGACTTGACGTTTACCACCGACTCTGTTTAATGAGAAAACACTGGCTGGAGTTCTCCTGGCACGCTACAACAACCAAACATCCAGAGGTCTCATTTATGAATCATGCGCTGTACGTGCACGCGCATACACTCAAAAAAAAAAAATATTGAGACAGACAGAACCAGAGAGAGAGAGAGCTCGGGCCAGGACATAAATAACGAGTCAGAGTATTTGGTGATTTAAAAAAGACGGCGTGGGCATTTCCTGTGTGTTTGCAGAGAGAATTTAAACTGTTTAAAAGCCAAGAACAAAAACAGAAAGTGAAGCTTTACCTTGCATCATATGAACTAAATGAAAATAAAAAGATTGTGTGGTAATCAAACACCTGAATAAAACTAAAACAACGTGACAAATCTGACACTCACAGATAATTCAATTCAAATTCCAACTGGGACCAATATGTTGTAGGATTTATGGCTATGTCCCAGTATGAAGTCTAATTCAATTCACTGCACATTTACAAAACAAACAAACCAGAGAACATTGTTTTCCTTTTATTTTCTCTACTCATTCCCATATTCCCTCTGAACTTTGCTTGTGTCCTTAGCAAGCCGGCGGACACCTGAATAAATCTCTGGCAGACAGCAGCAGCTACACTGTGTGTGCAGCTACAACATGGTGGCTGCGTTAATGTGGGAATGGAGCTCACAAGGGAAACGGGCCCATTTATCATTTTGCACTGGCTGGCCAACTTTAAGAGTTCAGACTGAGAAATGCAACTGGAAAGTACCTGCTGAGAGAGGGAAGACAGCTAGCTTCTTAGCTAGCTCGAACGCTAACCCCTCATAGAAGACAGAGGACAACATGGTGGGATTATGGGACAAAGAAAAAGGCACCACACCCCAATCAGACGCCCAGACTGACAGACGTGTGTTGTTCTTTTGTTACTAATGATAATAATAATAATAATGACAATAATTCATTTTATTTATAGGCGCCTTTCAAGGCACTCACCCGTTAAAATACACAGTAAAAGACATAAAAAAGCAAGTACAAGGCATAAAATACAGAATAAATTAGAATAAATGTAATAGTATAAAATGAATATGATTGCATTGGACGTTAGTGTTGGAGTTAAAAATAATAGTGTTAGAGGTGTGTTGCGTGTTTTGCACCAATACGTGGTTGTTTTGTCTCTTTGTAGTTGTTTTGTGTCTCTTCGTAGTTGTTTTGTCTCTTTGTAGTTGTTTTGTCTCTTTGTAGTTGTTTAGTCTCTTCGTAGTTGTTTTGTCTCTTCGTAGTTGTTTTGTCTCTTCGTAGTTGTTTTGTATCTCTTCGTAGTTGTTTTGTCTCTTCGTAGTTGTTTTGTGTCTCTTCTTAGTTGTTTTGTCTCTTCGTAGTTGTTTTGTGTCTCTTCTTAGTTGTTTTGTCTCTTCGTAGTTGTTTTGCCTCTTCGTAGTTGTTTTGTGTCTCTTTGTAGTTGTTTTGTGTCTCTTCGTAGTTGTTTTGTGTCTCTTTGTAGTTGTTTTGTGTCTCTTTGTAGTTGTTTTGTGTCTCTTCGTAGTTGTTTTGTGTCTCTTCTTAGTTGTTTTGTCTCTTCGTAGTTGTTTTGCCTCTTCGTAGTTGTTTTGTGTCTGTAGTTGTTTTGTCTTTTTGTAGTGTTTTGTCTCTTTGTAGTTGTTTTGTGTCTCTTCGTAGTTGTTTTGCATCTTTTGGTTGTTGTTGTTTGATTTGTTGCCAACAATCGACTGTTTGTTACTTCTGGCTCTGGATCAAAACACAGTTGTCCACTAACGAGGACGACACAACAGCCGGTCGTGTTGAAAAGTCTCTGAAATGCGAAGCTTTAACTAAAGCCTGACTGTGAAATTGTTTCAGGTGGGACAGAAAAACGCTTACACGCATCGCTCCAGGAGAAACTGACCATGTTATCATATCATAATTTATCATCATCCGTCATGGCGGCTGGCTGGCGAGCATCTTGTCAGCAGGTTTTAAAGAGCTCAACAGGTTGGAGAGGCGCCTGCTGAGAGAGGAAACACAGTCGGACTCCACCTTTTCACTTAACCTCGGCGTGACTCTGCAGCGACACACAGACTGTGGTTCTGAATGTGGAAGAAATCTCAATTCATAACAGTAGAGAAGATTTCCAGACATATAAATATAATATATAAATATATATATGTACATCAGAGCCGTGTGCTGCTCATCACGTCACTGAGGAAGGTGATGAGTTCAGAGTCAGTGTTTGAGTCAGTATGTGTGTGACTCACAACTTAATCACAGCCTTTAACGTCCTGCACCTTTTATCCACCAATCAGTAGCCTCGGTTTACAAGCTTTTCAAATTAAAAGCATTCTCTTCTATACAGGTGATGACAGATGAACTGGCAAACACAGGGGAACAACAACACATGCGTGTGTCTTCTTCTTCTTCTTGTTACGACACGTTCTCTGGGAGCTGATGATGTACAAAAGAAATTATTCAAGGCATGTGTGTGTCACAGGATGTGTGTTGTATATTAATAAAAGAATGAAAATTACAGGATGAAAAACAGGAAGGGGGAAGTAAATGTGCGGCGTACATGAAGAAGAAGTAAACTGAAAATAAGCTCTGTGTAGTATTGTAAAAAAAGCAAACCACGTCTACACCTGAGTAAATCTGTCAATAATTTACATATTAGGCCGACATGTAAAATGAACATACAACTGTAGAAGCTGCGGCGCAGTAACGTGTTGCTTTGACAACATCATATGTTTCGCATCAGCGTTGTTAGTCCGTGGTTCACACTTGACTGGAGGAAACGACCCCCTCAGACCTGTCAACACGGAGACAGACGAGGAACAAACTGTCTCTTCCTCTCGGCCCATCTGATATACAGAGTGTGTGTGTGTGTGTGTGTGTGTGTGTGTGTGTGTGTGTCAAAGAGAAAGAGAAATCGATAAAGTGAGAAAGAAACTGTGAGACAAAGTCATTATGAAAACGAAGAGATTACCAGTGAAATGTGTTTGTGTAAATCTGTGAGCGTGTGAGCGTGTGTGTGTGTGTCTGTGTGTGTGTGTGTGTGTGTGTGTGTGTGTGTGTGTGTGTTAGTGTGCGTTTGTTTTTGAGCTTTGTCCCGAGGAAACTTGGGTGTTAACAAAAGTTTTTTAAATAAATCTCTGAAGGAAACTCATCGTCTGCTTCCTCTGTCTGTCGATTTTTATTTAAACACACACACACACACACACACACACACACACACACACATGTCTGAGAACATGCTCGACACAAAAAACACACACTCGCATAAACACACACATGCAAACCTGAGCGAGAAACAAACACACACCGTCACACACAGAGCATCCTCTCACATACACTATACTGTACACACACACACACACACACACACACACACACACTCTTTGTGTCACACACCAGCACAATGAACCGGATGAACACATGAACTCTTTGAGACTAAAAATGAACAGTTTGTTTACAGATTCAGGTCAGCTGTTCACCACAGGGTCTTTAAACGCACCGCGTCGTCCATCCGTGTCAGAAAGTATCATCTTATATCTCTGATCAGGGAGTATATTCCATAATCTGATCACCAATCAATCAATACATGATTTTAGTATTAAAATTCACTGTTTCATCTCTTCTTGTAGCTTTGAAAGGAAGTTTCAGTCTCTCTCTAATTTCACCAGAATACAGTTAAATGTACAATTCTGATGGTTTAACATCTAGTTCTTTTTATTATCAATCAACCTGATGATTATCATCTCAATTAATCAATCAATCTCTATAAAAAAAAATAAATAAATAATAATAATAATAATCATTCCCAGCCTGATTTCCTAAAGCCGAGGCTGTAATATTCAAACAGCTGGTTTGCTCTGACCATCAGTGTTGCGCAATTCTTTTTTTAGTTTCTGATATTTTTAATTAAACAAAAAACACTAAGTTGAATATTTCATTATTAAAATTGCTCCGTTTGCTGAGACGGACGACTCTAGAGAAGTCCTGGTTCTGAGTTCACGGTTCTCCTGGGAACACGCGAAGCTTTCGAAATGTTTTATATCGTTTTCCCTGATTTATGCTTCAACACAGTTTTTATCACGGAGGTCTGCAGAGAGTCGATCGGACTTCACAGCTTGGCTTCGTTCCAACACGCAGTTATAAACATATACGCACCTTTCTATACCATGTCCAATCAATTCAGCTTGACTCCAGTCAAGCTTTAGACACATCTCAGGTATAATCAATGAAACAGATGATGAAACCAACCACAACTAAGAGTCTTAAAGAGTCTCTTCACCTTATCCTGATTGATTATTGAGTTATTGATGGATAAAAATGGGAGTTTTATCCATTTAAAAATATACAAACAACACAATAAACAGTGAAGGGGTCTGAATACGTTCTGCAGCTGCTGTAAATACAAGTTTTCCTGATAAAGTTTGACACACGGAGGGTCGGAGGCGGACGATATTGTTCCCATGGTTATCAGCTGGACCCGTCTTTATTTTCTCTTCCTGTTGCACCATGGGGGTCGGTGCTAAACAATGAGTAAACAAAACAAGCTGGGTCACATCCAGGTTTTCTCACTCTACTAGCTGGGGAGCGACATTGATCACATGAGACACGATCACATGACGGTCAGCGTTCGCCTGTTGTCCGAGATGACGTCGGAAACAGAGAGAAGGAGCGAGGGGAAGTAATGAGAGTCGGATGAAGACGGACGCTGCATCGCTCTGACGCTCTGACCTTCATCCTGAAACAGCTTGTTTCTGCTCTGAAAAGAAAACGCTTTGTGAGGAGCTTCCGATGTCGGGTTTGTTTTAAATAAAGACTGAATTAAATGAACTTCCTAAATATGGAGGAATTACTTGAAAACATTTCATTCTTCAAAAGAGAAACTAAAGAGAATCTAGTTTGATTGGTTTTGGAAACAGTGTTTGTCTGTAGCTCGTTTCATCTCGGCTCGTTTAGTGAAAGAACTTTGCAGGTTGAGGCGTTCGCTGACCGCTGCTGCTCGCTCCTGACACGCCTTGTAAAATCAGACTCGCTGAATACTTCAAATGCTTGGCGTGACCCTCCGGCTCCCTCTGAGAATTAAAAACCCAGCATTTCTTGCTCCTGGTTGAGGAATTAGGAGGTTTTATTATGTTTACAGGAGGACGAGGTGAAAATGTGGCCGGCCACTCGAGAGGAAGGGGGAGGGCTGAAGAATCTGATTTTAACTGCCCGGCTGATTTATCCGCAGAGAGGCTGAGTGGAGGACTCCACAGTCTGACTCCATTACTCCCAGATTTTCTTCTTCTATCCTTCTTTTATTTATCACTTCATGTTGTGGTATTTCCTCATCTTCCTCTATCTTCCTCTCCTCATCTAATCCATTCATCTCTCCGTCTCTGCTCCTGTTTCTCTCCCCATCCTTCCTCTTCCCATCTTCCTCTCCTCTTTTATTCCTCTGTAATCTCTCTCTCTCTCTGTGTGATGATCTCCCTCAGTGTCGGTCAGACGGAGGAGGCGACAGCTTTACAGCCTCTCTCTGCCAGCCGTCTAATCCTCGCCGTGATTTAATAACTCTCCTCCCTCCATCCATCCCTCCTTCCTGTCATCTTATGACTTTAACATTAACTCAAGGTAATATCTCTGTTTTCTTAAACCTTAATCCTCTATAGGTCTCTCTCTCTCTCTGTCATCTTCTCTCTGCAAAATCCCTAATCTAATCATCTGTATCCTCTCTCCCCTCCTCTGTTAAACTATTCAACCTGACCACGCTCTTTTCTCGCTCCTTTTTATCTCAAAATAGTTGAGCTACTCTTATATTTTCACAACTGTAAAAGTACCAAATACAAAATATATAACAATACAATACAATAATTTAATCAGTTTTAAAGCTTCACATTTGTGTGGTAGCTGCTGTATGGATCAAGATGAGCACAGAAGAAGAGCAACGATGAACCAACGTGGATTGAAACTCTGATAGCTGGTTACTTATCACGCGCTGCAGAACTTGGTGGAAGAACAGGTTCTGGTCCAGGGAAGAACACATTCAATTTTGGGGCAGATCCATATAATTTATTATGGATTAGAATTTCTTCCTCTGGAGTCTGGTGTGCGATGTTCAACTGTTCTAGGATCAGATTCTGATTTGTAAGAATATCAGTTTTTGTTGAGTCAAACTAATTAATATAGATTTTTTTATTATTAAAGATCAATGTATGTTTAGACTTTTATTTGTCAGTCTGAGGGGAGTGTGTGTGCGTGAGCGCCCAGAGAACAGGTGCACCTTTCAGGCAGAGGTTCAGCCCTGAGGCCCCTGGATCCAGGCGGCTCCCTGGCACCCGACTGCACAGCGGCGAGACGTGTATTTATCTCTGAGCGAGCAGAGCATAACAACATTCTTGGTTTACTGACGAGGTCACACATACAGAGATGGTCTCTAACGGCAACGACGTGCAGCGGGGCGGCGAGCTGATCAGTCAAACAGCCGAGCTTTATGAGCACACGTGGAATGTGTGCGGAGCCTTTTACCCACAATGCTTTTAGCACGAGACGAGCTACATGCATCAAGAGGCGGATACAAATCATCTGGATGAGATACAGTTCCTCCACTTCTTCTACTATGTTTTCTTTTTCACATGTTCCTTTGTAAAAAAAAAAAAATATCCCAGATCTGTAATGATCAAGTGACACGATGATTTAAGGTTGAAAAAATATTATTGTAATTAAAAAAAAAGTAATTTTCTCTCATTGAGCTTCAACTTCATAAAGAAAATAAAGTTTTAACTCGTCGTTTTTGTTCATTCAGAAATAAACCGACTAAAACTTTTGCATGTTTCCTTGAAAACTTCCCATTAACACTGAAGAAGCCTCGTGCTTTATTACTGTTTATTATCACAATCTGAACACGTGATAAAAAACTTAATTTGCTGCTTCGATAAATGTTCAACAAAACCTGAGACGTCGTCTCATTTCATTTGCAAGAACTAAAATCTAAATTCTCTTTATGATTTTATATTTACAAACAACAGAATATTGAAAATGTCGTCTGAAAAAGATTTTATTTAACAGCTGATTGTTTATTTTGTTGTGTGTCTCTTACATAATAAATTCCATGGAAGTAAAATATGTTGGTAAATTTTCAGACCTAATTTCTTGGGAGGAAGGATACACACATTCCAACATGTGCGAGCGCTCAGGTGGATGGGGATGATAAAAGCGAGAGCGTTAACTGACAGTAAATCTGTCAGTGCTTCTCAGACGTTGCGGGGTGGGGAACAAATTCTTTCTTCCACACAAATGTTTCTCGTTTCCCGACCTCACCGATGTGTTGAGGTGATAAGAGTCACAAAGAAAACACAGCTGCTGGACCGAAGGCAAAGATGAAGAAATCAAGACTTATTCCATTTATGGTCAGACAATCGCTTTAGACGTTCGTGGTGTCGCGTCCAAAAACCTGCTTCTTCTTTTAATGTTTTACTGTTGAACTCTGATCGTTCAGTGCGTTAGCTTCCCAGGCGATGTGATTTAAAACGCTTACGGCGCTAATCTTGCTAATGCTAAACGCGTTCGTCTTGTATCTTGGGAATTTTGCCACAAGACGTCCAAAGCACCGATATGTGTCCAGGGTTTCGTTGGACCCTGTCGCTCTATAATAACGTCACAGTGCGTCTTCCTTTGCAGAGTTCCCATGGCAACCTCTCGAGGGCGCTGTTACTTACATATAAACAACTGTTGTTTGGGGGGAATTTGCTGAAACGACCTGAAGTCCTTCAAATTAAATAACGAGAAAACATTGTTTGTAACGGTCTTTTAGCAACGGTTAAAGTTTGGTTCGGTTACCAGGCTCAGTAGCTGCTGCTGTGTTAAAGCTGGGTTCTTCTCTCTCACGACTGTCTGACGTACCGCAGAGAAACCGTGTCAGGAAACAGCCGCCGAGCTGTTCTCGTTTAGCTTGTTAGCTTGTTAGCTTGTTGATACTGATGACTAGTGTGTGTGTGTGTGTGAGAAGGACAGACACAGAGAGAGAGAGAGAGAGAGAGAGAGATAAAATGGAGGAGGATCTTTCCACATGAGCTGGAATTTAACAATGTGCAGCTTCAGGGTTTGAGTTACACTGTAAGTACTTAATAATAAGTAAGCTGCTTATTTAAGATAAAGGAATTATTGTGTTTTGGAGACAGGAAACAAGCTGTGTCACTATCATTGTTTTTACACATTACTTATTTCTTATGAGGCGAGTTTATTTTTCTTTTTTTCCAACTAATTTGCTATTTGTCATCTGTTTTTGAAGAAATACAGTCACATGGATTAAAACACTAAATAATGTGATTTCTCACCTTTTCCTCTGAGACGCGAGTCACTGCGTCCAGAGGTGATGGAACAAAATAAATTCAAGGCGTATCCGGAGCAGGAAATGACCGCACGGCCACTCAGGGATCGGTAAAATCCACCTCATGTGTTTCAGGTAAAAACAGATGGACATTCGGTTCTTGTGCAGACGAATGTAGAGCAGTTAAGGGAATGTCTGTAAACCCACTGGTATCAGTATTATACAGTCAGTGCCGCGTGCTTAAGTCATAATAAATGTGAATGACTCAGTGGGTTTCTCTCTGAGGGGGAAGTGATTGCAACATTCTTGATTCAGAGTCAAACACATAAAAAACTCATTTGGATGGAATTTACTGCCGTAATAGAAATAAATTGTTCATCACAAGACGGGACCTGCAGTGGATACAGGCCTGTTGCCCATAGGTATACACTTATTTATATATATATTTATGTATAAATACTCATAAGTTACTGGCCTAAACTTTAAAGCACTTTAAAACTTTAGATCCATCATGAAGTCTAATAAATTATTTTACCTTTATTTACTCAGGTGAATGTACATGAACAGAACGTCCAAATAAAACTGGTCAATGTATAAAATCAGATCAATAATAATATAAAACTACTGGTAGATTTGAACACTCCTGTGTTTCACACTCTGCACGATGTCATCACATTCGATGAAGTTATTTCAAGTAACAACTTGTCCACATGTGGTAAGACGAGATCAGCTGTTGCTTCCAAATAAAAAACGTGCTCGCCAAACACCATGCGATGATGTGATGGTTGTTTTGTTTCGGGGTTTGTTAGTTTCATGACAGAGGCGGACCCTCCGGCCTGTGTCGTGGCTCTGAGATGCGACTTCAGAGTCGCACTGGAAGACGTCAGCCTCTCCTCAGGAAAGCAAAACAACATTCTTGAATCCAGGACAACAAGTGTGAGTGATGGTGAAATTTTCCAAAGCTTCTCTCCTCTGAAAGGATTTGAACTAGAGATCGACCGATATGGTTTTTTCAGGGCCGATACCGATACCGATTATTAGTAGTCAAGGAGGCCGATAACCGATATTTGGAGCCGATATTTATTTGCAATAAAAGGGAAAATATTGGCGTGAAAATTTTGAATAATGGAAAAATTCCACTTAACTTTGTTCAAATGCCTTTAATCATATGTTTATTTAACAGCTTTTCAGATTTGCAACATGTTAAAGTTTTTTTTTTCTTAGACAATAGATATCTTTGTTTTAAAATTCTAACAAAAAATGCAGGGAGCTCCCAGGCTCAGCAGCATGTCTTATAAAGTTAAATGAAAACTTAAACAAATAAATAGCACACTAAAGTTTTCTACAGTAAATAAAGTTTTCCAAAATTTCAATATAACTGAAATGTTAATCTTTCACTTATCTTTGTTTTAAGTTCAAACAAAAACAAAAAGTGCAAGGAGTTCCCAGGGTCAGCAGCATCTCTTATAAAGTTAACTGAAAATTTAAATAAATAAATAAATAGTTCCCTGAAGTTTGCAGTTTGAAGAATGCAGTTCATGTAGGCTTTATGATGCAGTTACATTATGTCTTAAGTCTTGAACAGCAATATCCTGCTCCTCTCTACAAGAAACTATCAAAGACAGATTCAGGACACACTTCATCTAACAATATGTCATTTTCTGCTGCTTGGGATCTCTCAATCAACACAGAAAAAGGTAAAGTACTTGGTAGTTAAACAGCCATTATTGCCCTACAGTTTTCTCTCAGACAGACGGTACTTGCTGTCAGTTTCTGCAGCTTCTCATGTGGCTTACACAAACACACACACACACACACACACACACACACAAACACAAACACACACACACACACTATTCACTAGCCATCCCCTCAACGTGCTTCCCTGCAATCTCTCTCTCTCTCTGTGTCTCTCTTTCTCACACACACTTCTTACTTTTATAACTATTTCAGTATCAATGTTATCAGTAACCTTGTTTCAAGGGATTAAACACTAAATAGCCTAAAGCATCTTCACTTTAATAATCAGTGTTTATCGTAGGAACAGACAGCTGCCGCCAACGTATTGGGCCTCACAGTAACGTTAGTAGTCGTGAGTTGTAGAGTTTCTCATGTGACTTCCACACAAACACACACTATTCTCTACCATAACAGACATTCTCCCCATTGCTACAGTCTGCTGAGCATCTAGAGCCGCGGACCGATGGGTTAACGTTACGCTAAAAGCTAACCAGCCTTCACCTCGACGGGCTTCCCTGCAATAAAACCGGACATATCGATATTATCAGCAACCTTGTTTCAAGTGATTAACGGCACGTCTGGAGGGACTGCGAGCGAGCAGAGCTGCCGCTTATGTTTATATAACGTTAATGGGCTCACAGTAATCTTACTAGTAGTTGTGAGTTGTAGAGGACTGGGATTTTTATTACAATTTCGGGAAACTCTGCTGCCTTAACTTACCTTCAAAACAAGTATTTGCTCTCCGGACCTTCTCCACCGTGTGTGTAAGGACTGTTCATGCACAGCTTACACTGCTGATTGGCTGTTACCGTGGCTCTGCTTGTAACCAATCAGATGGTGCAGTGGGTGGGACAATGCTGGCGACAGAGTAGTGACAGCAGACAGAGAGGCGCGGCTGCATCAGAGCCAAAATAACCCAGTTTTAAATTGATCTCTTATCGGCTGTCGAATTTTAAAAAAGGCCGATGCCGATATGCGTCAAAATGCTGAATATCGGCGGCGATAATCGGCCCGGCCGATAATCGGTCGATCCCTAATTTGAACCAAAATGAAAGTTGCTCTGACAGAAAGATGCTCATGAAAAATTGAACGCTATTTATTTTTTTGTAAAAAGGACACAGATAAATGATCTTTCCTGAGTGAAGTCCTGAGATTTTAATCAGCGCTGAGCTCAGAGCACGAAGGTAAAAACAATTAATTCAGTCCGGGGGGAGACGGGAGATTTGATTTATGTCTATGCATTTATAAAGATCTGTTTTCATATCTGTGAGTCCAGACGTGTTTCCAGGCGTCATTAAGGACTCTGAGGAGACGGTGTCCTTCAGACTCTTCTACTGAGGAAAACAGATGCAGGTCGGCCGGAGGTTTCTTGTACATCAGTGCTTGAGTTTCAGGTTTCTCTTTATAATTTAGTTTAATTTGTTTATGTTTGAGGAAACGTTGGATGGTTTAACTGCTCCAGTGCTAATTGCTGAAAAAGAAATGCCAATGCTGCTGATCAACCAGCCGGACTGAAACAGGTGAGTCTCTGTCTGTTTCCGACTGAACTTTGGCGCAGTTCATTTAGATTTAGAATCTATTTCCTGGTTGATCAAGACGGCAACCATTACCCACAATGCCCCCAGTTAAAATCCATCTGAGGAGCTTTGTTGCTCATCTCTGACTTTTTTTTGTCCCATTTATACCAGAGGGAGGTCGAGCTGCAGTCGTCACCACTCAGGCTCATAATTTAGTTGCTTTTTTCTCGAGCTCTTTGTGAAACCAGAGAAGATAAATAAACCGAGCTGCAGTAAATCCCTGCATCAGCCTCTGTCACGCTCCAGAGTTTGGTTTCCTCACACGGGTCCGTGCAGCGCTGATGTCACAGGATGACGACACCAAAACCGTCCAATCAATGAGCTCACCTGTCAGTCCTGTTTACCTCATGTGGTTTGTTTGTGAAAAGGAAAAAGGACTTTTGTTTCGACTCGAACTACAGACGTAAAAACGGCTTCACAGAGCAGAGATCACATGTGAAAAGATGATTAGAAGAAGCTGTAAATTAACAGGAGCTGTAGGTTTTTAAACGCAAATTAACATAAATAAATAATTTTTTTACTTTGTTTAAGTAACAGGTTTGAAATCTAACTCCACAGATGGAAGCAGCACAATGAGAGGACGGTGGAAGAGTGGCGAGCTCAGATACGGCGTCAGGACTTCAGCTCTCTATCAGTGTCCTGAACCTGCCTCAGTCTTCACCCAAAGTCAACATTTCATCATCCCACAGTCCGGTGAGCTACAACAACACCGTTCAGCTCCATTATTCCAGAGTTCATAAAACCGCCAGTCCATGGACAGAAATAAAACCCGATCAAAGAACAGACGGGTTTCACTTTCTGATGAAAAGGCTTCGCCGCCGAGCGAGAGCCGCGCCCGAGACAAGTGCATGTCTTGTTTTTCCAGAGGGACGACGAGAGCCCAGAGTCAAGACAAACAAACATCGTTGTGGGAACCGAGCCGCACTGTACAAGGCATTCTGGGAAGAGGAAACTATCTGTGCCTGTCCGACTCTGATCGCTGCTTCTATCTGTCCACGGCCTCGAGGAAATATTCGTCCTCTCTGGAGGTTTCTGGGAAGAGGAAAGGAGCTGATGTCATCCACTTCCAGATGGCAGCGTAAGGAAATAGAAGAATAGGAAATGGGCCCCTTGATTCTTACACAACTCCCATATCCTTTAAGTTAGTCACATATTCTTTTCGCTTTCTTCAACCACACGGAGAGAGAGAGAAAAACACACCTGCAGCCTGTTGTTCCTTTTTCAAACAGGCCTCGGTTTGTTTGATGTGACGTTGTTGAAGTGTTTGTTAGATTTCCAGATGATGCTTCAGCCGTTTAAAGTGTCAGTGTGTGCTGGAGGTCAGGAAGCGTCCGTCCTGATTCTAACGAAGACGAGATAACGGCTTATAGTCGCTCTCTATCTAGAACTAGAACTAGAACAGACACGTGGACCGTGATGTTAGACAACGTTTAATCTAAAAGAACAAGATATTCACACCATTACGTCTGGAACATGACAACATAACACACCGCTAATTTTCCTGCACGACTGATATGGCTTCAGATGTTTGTTTAAGGTGGATTCATCCATTTTCTGTCCCTTCATCCCATCAGCCTCAGCTCTGCTTAGAGCCAATTAGAAAACATTAGCATGCTAACATGCTACAATAAGAAGGTGAACCTGGTAAACAACAGCTCTACTTTGTGTTTAGTGCTAATTAGAAAACATGAGCATGTTAACGAGGGACAGCAAAGACAGTTGTAGCGTTAAAATACAGAATTTAACTGCACAACAGCTGCTAGTAAATACAACAAGGTCAGTAACATCTGTAATTTGTTATCCATGTTTTAATTTAAAAGTTGATGTCAGTGTTGTGTTTACAGATCGGTTTTTATTTCACCTTGTTCAGTTTAACAGTTAGAATCTCTGTAGAAGAGAAATCCCTCGGTGAGCCGGTCGTCTGCTCATTATCAAACCTCCTGAGTCCGACATGTTGATGCTACAGGTGCAGCGTGAACATGTTCTTTTCTTTTTACGCTTTGTTCCCGTCTTTTCTTTACATTCTTCCTTTTCATCAACACGGGGACGAGGCAGTTCCTGGAAGAAGCCCAGAAGGAAACCGTTGCTTATTGTTGGAGCGAAGGGAACAACATAATTAGGCTGAGACGCTGGGACCCCTGCTCAGGGAGACCTGAGTGTGTTAGTGTGTGTGTGTGGTGTGTGTGTGTTTAACATTTCTGCTTGTTTTTGTGTAGATTTTTGAAAGCTGTATGTTTGATTTCTGCTGAGCAAAGGTGAGTGGGTAGCTGTGTGGCAATGAAAGTGTGTGTGTGTGTGTGTGTGTGTGTGTGTGTGTGTGTGTGTGTGTGTGTGTGTGTGTGTGTGTGTGTGTGTGTGTGTTGTATGAGAGCTGTATGGGCACTGGGTTTGGGAAGGGTGGGGTAAGTTTGTTTTTGCCTCCACAAACTCAAGTCTGGGAGATTTTTATTTTTATTTTTTATTATTTCAGAGTGTGAGTCCAAACTCAGGTCTGAAAATGGGGGATCTCTGCAGGGTACCTGGCAGCTTTGGAGCATCAATCAGATGTTTTAATGTGTGTGGTGATTATGAATAGGACTGAATTCAAACCTGATGGTATTCTTCTTCTTCTTCTTCTTATTATTATTATTATTATTACTACAGAACAAGACTTGGCCACAGATTCAGCTGTTAGCAGTTGAAGCTGCAGCGTCAGTCATCAGGTATTCATCATCATTATCATCATCATCATCGTGTGTGTTTACTGTTGCCTTGTTCAGTTTGTATTATTAAAAGCAGTTGTACTTCAGCTCGATATCTTGTGTTTTCCTTCTGAATGTGGCTTTAATTACTGATAATAAGGGACGAGCTTTGATCGCAAATGTTTCCTAAGCTGTGACCTACATTAAACATTTTTCTGTTGGTCTTTATTACTAAAACAAAACAAAAATAAAACAGTGCGGAGAGATTAAAAAGTTTCATGAAATTTGAACCTGATCCAACATGGCGCCTGCTCCCTGAACTCATCTTTGCTGATGTTGAATTCAAACACAGGAATCGCTCTATAACTGAATCCTGACGGAGATGCCCCCTTTAACCCGCCGTGATCGGCCCCGTCGTGATCGGCCCCGTCGTGATCGGCCCCGTCGTGATCGGCCCCGCCCTGCGTTACATGACTGACAGTGAGTCTGAACTGACGTATTGCAATAACACAGAAGTCCATATGTTGGTCTGAGCGGTCGGTAAGTCTTCAGCTGAAGCTCGTAACAGCCTGAAATTCCAATCAGTCTGAGGGGACCTGTAAACAGCGGTATGCAGGGAAGGTAAAATGGCCCCTTGATTCTTACACAACTCCCATATCCTTTAAGTTAGTCACATATTCTTTTCGCTTTCTTCAACCACACGGAGAGAGAGAGAAAAACACACCTGCAGCCTGTTGTTCCTTTTTCAAACAGGCCTCGGTTTGTTTGATGTGACGTTGTTGAAGTGTTTGTTAGATTTCCAGATGATGCTTCAGCCGTTTAAAGTGTCAGTGTGTGCTGGAGGTCAGGAAGCGTCCGTCCTGATTCTAACGAAGACGAGATAACGGCTTATAGTCGCTCTCTATCTAGAACTAGAACTAGAACAGACACGTGGACCGTGATGTTAGACAACGTTTAATCTAAAAGAACAAGATATTCACACCATTACGTCTGGAACATGACAACATAACACACCGCTAATTTTCCTGCACGACTGATATGGCTTCAGATGTTTGTTTAAGGTGGATTCATCCATTTTCTGTCCCTTCATCCCATCAGCCTCAGCTCTGCTTAGAGCCAATTAGAAAACATTAGCATGCTAACATGCTACAATAAGAAGGTGAACCTGGTAAACAACAGCTCTACTTTGTGTTTAGTGCTAATTAGAAAACATGAGCATGTTAACGAGGGACAGCAAAGACAGTTGTAGCGTTAAAATACAGAATTTAACTGCACAACAGCTGCTAGTAAATACAACAAGGTCAGTAACATCTGTAATTTGTTATCCATGTTTTAATTTAAAAGTTGATGTCAGTGTTGTGTTTACAGATCGGTTTTTATTTCACCTTGTTCAGTTTAACAGTTAGAATCTCTGTAGAAGAGAAATCCCTCGGTGAGCCGGTCGTCTGCTCATTATCAAACCTCCTGAGTCCGACATGTTGATGCTACAGGTGCAGCGTGAACATGTTCTTTTCTTTTTACGCTTTGTTCCCGTCTTTTCTTTACATTCTTCCTTTTCATCAACACGGGGACGAGGCAGTTCCTGGAAGAAGCCCAGAAGGAAACCGTTGCTTATTGTTGGAGCGAAGGGAACAACATAATTAGGCTGAGACGCTGGGACCCCTGCTCAGGGAGACCTGAGTGTGTTAGTGTGTGTGTGTGTGTGTGTGTGTGTTTAACATTTCTGCTTGTTTTTGTGTAGATTTTTGAAAGCTGTATGTTTGATTTCTGCTGAGCAAAGGTGAGTGGGTAGCTGTGTGGCAATGAAAGTGTGTGTGTGTGTGTGTGTGTGTGTGTGTGTGTGTGTGTGTGTGTGTGTGTGTGTGTGTGTGTGTGTGTGTGTGTGTTGTATGAGAGCTGTATGGGCACTGGGTTTGGGAAGGGTGGGGTAAGTTTGTTTTTGCCTCCACAAACTCAAGTCTGGGAGATTTTTATTTTTATTTTTTATTATTTCAGAGTGTGAGTCCAAACTCAGGTCTGAAAATGGGGGATCTCTGCAGGGTACCTGGCAGCTTTGGAGCATCAATCAGATGCATTAATGTGTGTGGTGATTATGAATAGGACTGAATTCAAACCTGATGGTATTCTTCTTCTTCTTGTTCTTCTTCTTCTTATTATTATTATTATTACTACAGAACAAGACTTGGCCACAGATTCAGCTGTTAGCAGTTGAAGCTGCAGCGTCAGTCATCAGGTATTCATCATCATTATCATCATCATCATCGTGTGTTTACTGTTGCCTTGTTCAGTTTGTATTATTAAAAGCAGTTGTACTTCAGCTCGATATCTTGTGTTTTCCTTCTGAATGTGGCTTTAATTACTGATAATAAGGGACGAGCTTTGATCGCAAATGTTTCCTAAGCTGTGACCTACATTAAACATTTTTCTGTTGGTCTTTATTACTAAAACAAAACAAAAATAAAACAGTGCGGAGAGATTAAAAAGTTTCATGAGATTTGAACCTGATCCAACATGGCGCCTGCTCCCTGAACTCATCTTTGCTGATGTTGAATTCAAACACAGGAATCGCTCTATAACTGAATCCTGACGGAGATGCCCCCTTTAACCCGCCGTGATCGGCCCCGTCGTGATCGGCCCCGTCGTGATCGGCCCCGTCGTGATCGGCCCCGCCCTGCGTTACATGACTGACAGTGAGTCTGAACTGACGTATTGCAATAACACAGAAGTCCATATGTTGGTCTGAGCGGTCGGTAAGTCTTCAGCTGAAGCTCGTAACAGCCTGAAATTCCAATCAGTCTGAGGGGACCTGTAAACAGCGGTATGCAGGGAAGGTAAAATAATTAAAATTTACAGGTCGCTGCAGCGTCCACGCAGAGATAAGCCTGTTTTCTACGTGATTTAGAGCAAACATATATTTTGTGCTGGGAAGGTTTTGGCTGAAACTGTTGGAGAACGGAGGATATTCTGGGTACGGCATCATAATTAGTTCAATATAATATTTAAAGGGTTGATAGAAAATAGTTACATATGAAACTTTAGTTCTTTACATTTGAAGCCATCACGCATTCATTCATTCAAATCCCACAAAGATCGAGCTTTTCACTGCAAGTCTGACAGTAAGTTAGTTTCTCATTGACGCCATCGTCCAGATTAAAATTAGACATTTAAAAAATACTTTGATAGATGTGGAGCTGAGGACGTACAGCAGCTCATCCTCTCGCTGCAGCGTTGGCGGTTTGATCCCTCCCGATGGACAGACTTGCACCTTACAAGGTGGATGATATATAGATGATGTCATCTCAAAAACTGCCACTGACTGAGTCAAACTACGTCCCGTACCGTGCACAGCTTTTATGAGACGCTCTCGTTATTCTCGCACTGAAATATTTCTTGGATTTCACCGTTTTATTCATAAGGCAAATGTCCGGTCAGCTGATCGTCCGTCAGTGCGTCAGTGGTGCCTAAGGCTAACGTGCTAATGCTAACACGCCCTCACTCACACACAATACGTTAACCTGCAGATGTGTTGGTGTTTACCATCTTAGTTTCGCATATTAGCATGAAAATTAGCACTAAACACAAAAACGTTGATGATGGCTCTAAATGAAAAAGGGAGAGGATCGTTTGAGTTCTTACATTTCATCATGCGGGCACCAAGTTACGCCACAATGCTTCCATTGTTACAGAGACTTTAACTCAAAACCACAAAATCTTGTCTCATGGTTACGACAGAGGAAACTTCAGGGGATCAACAAAGAGAAAATATAATGTCCAAACTTTTATATAAATCCATCTGGTGCCTGTAGAGAAATTTTCCACTTTTGACCACAGTGGTGGATCAACCGACCGACGCGCAGATAAATCATGGATGAATAAAAGGCAGTGAAACCTTAGTCGGGAAAAAAACACTATTTTAAATTTGCTTTGTGAAGACACACATGCACACACACACACACACTCTGCCACCCACTGAACTAACACACACACACACACAGCAGCTTTTAGATTGACACACAGAGTGTGAGACAGAAAGTAGTCCCCCCTCATTAGGCGTCTTAGCGAGCAGTGAAAGGAGCGTCTATTCACTGGGACTGGTGGGAACACTGGGACCGGCCGAGCAAAAAAACAACCAAGCAGCCGGGGAGGCAACCGCACACACACACACACACACACACACACACACACACACACACACACACACACACACAACACACACACACACACACACACAAACACACACACACACACAAGCAGACCCTCCCGGTTTTTCCTCACGCAGAGACAAAGACAAAGACGTGAATGCGTGTGAGGCTTAAATTCCCCCCCCCTCCACCCCCCCCTTCACTTGTTCTCCACCTCTTCTTCATCTTCATCTTCATCCTCCTCCTCTGTCTCTCTCTCCATCCCCTCTCTGTTTTCTAAAGAGAGAAGTCATCTCAAAGAAAAGCCGCCTAAATTCCTCCTGACAGCTGTCACACTGACCACGAGCAGCCCCCCCCCCCCCCCCCCCCCACCCCCACCCCCCCCCGACAGCTCAGCCTCACACACAGTGCAGAAAAAAACCCCGAAAAACAGCAGCTCTGGCAACTAAACAGGAAAAATAAATGAAAGCACAGGGAGGAATCTGTCCCACTTTCTTGCTGGAAGCCTCACAGACATCTTTATTGCAGAAACACACTTCGAAGCGCGAGCTGCAGCCAGTAACCTCCGTTACAAAGAGGATAGGCTCGTTTTCTTTTCATGCTTCAGGTGACGGAGGGACGGATCTGATTTCACCAAGACTCATTTTCTGTTTACTGAATAAAGACTTTAAAGTTACAGCAGCTGGAAACGTTGGACAGAGTTAAAATTATAGTGAACTCCTGTGTTCCTGTGTGTGTGTGTGTGTGTGTGTGTGTGTGTGTGTGTGTGTGTGTGTGTGTGTGTGTGGATGGGTGGTTGCTCCTTTAAACAATGGTTTCTATTGGGGGAAATGAAGTGAAGGGTGCTTAGTGGATATGCATCATTGTATTACGGGACGACATGGCCCAGTTTCTCAGCTACACTCACATCGTCTCCGTCATCAGACGCTAAAAACAGGTGGTTAAACTGGTTTCCAGGTAGAAAATGAACGGACTCACTGGTTTCTCGGTGCAGTGGTAGTTTTTTACCTTTCAAATTCTAACTTGTATCTGTACCAGTGGTTGAATAACTGGGGGCGTCGGTACCAACCACCCAGCCTCCACCCTCACCCTCCATCCATTGTGTATTTGCCCTGTGGCCACCGAGCTCCCATCACGGGGCCACTCCAGGGATTTAGTATTAAAAGGAAGGATGGAGCTTCACTTTCAGTCTTTAAAAAACGTCTCTTTTCTTTTTCAAACTATGTTACGTTCATTTAACGAAACACGACTTCACTGAGGAAGATGCACCAGATAGAGGTGCAGATTTAAAACATTTGTTAGAGCTCAATTTACCACAATTAAGCCAATTATCAGAGACTAATTGCACCGCAGTGAACTGGGGCTTTCTGCCCGGGGGCAGTTGCTAATCCTGCACTAATCCCAGATAAATGTTTTTACAACAACTCATGATGTCGGTCAGTAAAGGCGTCTTTTTCTCAAGAGACAATATTTTGTCCCTCAAGCTTTTAAATTAAAATATCTTCAGACAAACTTTAGTAGCAAAACATTTTGTGTTTTTACCAGAGTTTTATTTCTGTCAGGGTTACACGCTCTAATGAGCCTCTTCTGGGTTTAGAAGCACGTTATCAGTCGTCAGGTTGACCCACCACAAGATTCAGTGGTAGAGAAAACAAGCGATCACTTGGTCTTTAAATAAAGAATAACTTAAAAAGTAATTAAAGCTTTCTTGAAAAATTAAATGAATATTAAATCGTACAAGAAAAATAGGTTGTTTCCATCTAACTGTAGTTAATTAGCATATAAATGATGAGTGATACAGTTGGTCAGTAAATCAGTCCAAACTCAGTTTCTACAGTCAAATAAAACCTTCACACGCAGAGAAATGCAGCAAAGACAGACCACAGACTTTCCCAGCCTGGCCGCCACACAGCACAGTGTGTGTGTGTGTGTGTGTGTGTGTGTGTGTGTGTGTGTGTGTGTGTGTGAATCTCTGCTGCGGTGATAAGGTATCAGAGGAGGAGAGATAATCTACTCCCACTGTCTCCATATCTCCCATCGCTCTGACACTGGGCCCTGCCATTACCAGCTACACCCTGCACTCCTCCACACACACACACACACACACACACACACACACACACACACACACACACACACACACACACACACACACACAGGTAAGCAGTCTAAGATGCATATGGATTGATCATACACAACTTCACTGAAAGATGCATTCAGCAATCATTTTTATAATTTCATGTAATTAAGTGACTTCCAGTTAAGAGAAAGTGTTGCTTGTATTACTGACTACCACTGAGAATCAACACTAGTGTTTGTGTGTGTGTGTGTGTGTGTGTGTGTGTGTGTGTGTGTGTGTGTGTGTGTGTGTTCAGCTCATTGTTCAGCCTCTTCAGGCCGGTAAAGTCGACACAATGCTGCTTCATAATAAAACCATGGGCAGCTGGAACAGCAGCTGGAACAGGAGCTACTACTGCACGAACTGGCCGCCACACAGAGGCGGCGGCCCGACGAGGAATTATTCAAACACTCACAGTTTAAAACAACCGAAGCCAGAGTGACGTATCCTCTTCTTTTTGTGCCATATAAATAAAGTTTGAATAAAGTTATAACATAAATCTATTCATCCATGAACCATCATCTTTTCGAGCCCACACACGCACACACCTACACACACACACACACAATGTGTTGTGTTGTGTGTGTGTCTACACGACATAAAATCACTTCCTGTCCTTTACAACTTGAACTTGTACTTTAAAAAAGAATATACAGAATACTTTGTGTCTCCCAGAGAAACTTTATTTGCTTCCTGCTCCTCAAATCAAGAGACACAATCAGACCTGGCGGGTAAAGTTTAATGTCAGGCACTTAAACGACACAAAGGCCGCGGACTTTGTGACACTTTCCCACTTGAATGTTGTAAGAAACAAGTGGCCGTTTTTATTTTTATTACAGCTGTTAGAAGAACGTTTCCATCAGCGGCAAACCTCGCCCCAGTTTAGAGCTCCGGACTCCGGCTGATTTCAGCTCTATTGTTTCCTCTCTGTGCTGAAATAATAAATGTTGTGTTTACTGTAGCGTGTGTGTGTGTGTGTGTGTGTGTGTGAGTGTGTGTGTGTGTGTGTGAGGTTGTACAGGTGTTCCTGGTGTGTTAAGGCTCATCATTTACAGTCTTCACAAATGTTTTTTTGTTTTCAAAAAGCAGCAGATCAATGATTTTCATCTGGATGTAATGACTCCACATACCAAAAACTCACTGTGTTGCAGATGACACAGTCCAGCTCGGTTTACAGTAAACAGGCTTGTTGCCGTGAGGACAGATGAGGACAGAATATGATTCTGGTAACAGAAGGTAGTGAGAAACTCAAAACAGCTGCTAATTATGTCCGACAGAAAAACTAGGCTTGGGCCAATATTCGATAATATAATAATAATAAAAAATACAACGGCATAATGCAAAAATTACCTGAAACATAAAATACAATAATGTGAATATAAATGTATAAAAAGACACATGAAACTTAAAATACAACACAAAGCACATGCTGCTGAAAAATGACCACATCTTAATCGGTTGAAGAATCTTAAGAAAGTTCCCCCATTAGTCATAACGTTGGTGAACCACACACATTATCTACCCTGTGGTTGCTTCACAATAAAAGCCACCCCATGTGGCGACGGTAGAACGCTTTTATTGTGAAGCAGCAGCAGCAGCAGTGGGAAAATTGGTTTAGCATGAGATCAGATTAGAATCAGTAACACTTGTCCTGTGGATCCCTCATGCATGTGAGAGTAATATGAATCCAGTGCAGGAACGGTAATAACTACTGTATAGAGATTATTGAAGAGCTATTGCACTGGAGCTTCCCACCAACAAACCACCATCACAGCCTCATCAGAGATGTTCAGTGGACCGACTGGGATCGTCTCCAACGCGTCACTGGAGGTTGTGAACTCAGACTGAAACGACCTCCTGAGCCACAAACTGTCGAGCCGGAGCTCCGGCTGGATATTTATCACCTCTCCGACAATAGAGACGGTAATGGAGGAGTCGGCCCTGCACTTCAGATCAAAGCCAGTGAGATGATCCGGGACTGTGGCGCAGTGTAGTTCAAAGACATGGGATGAGTGTGTGTG